>NW_028227257.1:153036848-153049348 GCF_978045245.1 Mus caroli | reverse complement strand
GTTTGGGGGAAGCCTGGGATGCCACAGCCTCTCAGAGACCCTGTATAGCATGAAGACACTCTGAGGGAGACAGCTAGGGAGGACAGTCCCAGGGCCACAGTAGAGGCTTCTGTGACAGTGGCCTGTTCATCTTCATGGCACAAGTTGAGCCCAGCCACAGTGGCCTTGGCAAACAGTCTCTGGCATCTGCTGGCTCCCTTAGGCATGGGTCCTTTTTGTCTCACTAGTTTGGATCTGAGTCTTGGGGTTTCCCTGAAGTTCAAGGAATGTTGTGCATACCAGGGTCTTGCAAAGCTGTACAGAGAGGAAGAGAAGGTGTATAGACTGTAGACTTTCAGCTCTTCCTGGATGGTCTTTATGTGGTCTTCCTGACTGAGGATGTGGAGCTCAGTGTTCACATCTGTAAAATGGGTGCAAAGAGGCCACTGTGGAGCTGTGCATCAAGGGCTGTGTGAAATGTCTGCTCAAGTGCTTCAGGGAACCATGCTGAACTCAGGTCCCTTTGGCCAGGGTTGTGGCCCCTCTGGCCTATAATTCGTGGCAGTCACTGCCTTCTCCTTGGAGGCAAAGACACAAGTTGTCTCACCTTATCTAGTAAGTGCTTTGACTCCCCCTCAGAGATGGGGAGGGAGGGGAGCCTCATGCTCCCCACTCCTATCTGAGCTGAGAGACTACAGATATGGATAGACAGGAAGTTGTAACCCTGGCTCCTGGGACACCCTGGCCCCAGCTTTCCCCTGCCATCTCAGGAGCTTACTATGAACCATGAGCTAATGTTCTTGTCCCTGGGCCTTCACACTGTCTGGGTCTTCACACTGTCTGGGTCTTCACACTGTCTGGGCCTTCACACTGTCTGGGTCTTGGGGGCTTACTAGGGATTCACTTCATGCTCTTCCTTGCTCTCTTGGCCAGCTCTAACTCCATGCTCTTGTATTCCAGAAGGCTATGCTGAGGCTACCCTGCACAGTTTGAGTCTTGTCTCTTTCCTTGCAATGTGTCTGAGATCTGAGGTGCAGGAAATGCTGGGCAGGCCAAAAGCCTTATCTTACAGGAAGTGGCGGAGGTGTTTTCTTGATCTCCCTATATGGGAAAACACTCCCTTTTCATTTAAGAGTGAGCTTTGGGGGTTGGGAGCAGGGGCACAGCTGTCATGTAAGGGTGTTATCTGGACAGGAGGAAGCAAGCTGTTTTGGTGGAGTGTCTTTGCAGACAGGACACCAGCAGCAGTGGCTCTGTGCTGTGCCTACCCACCTCAAGGTACTGGAGGCTGGGAACCTTGTTTCTATCTGGAGAGCTTGCAAAGCTGGCCCCGAGAGCTGAGCAACCTATCAAAGATCATCTGCAGCGTGACAGCCAAGCGGGGTTGTGCAGTCAGGTAGCCTAGCTCTGGGTCTCTCCCCTGGCTCCTGTGACTCTACGTTAGCCAAAGACAGAAGAATGGGACCTTCCAGAAAGAACCAGAACAAACATCTTTCCAGGATGGACGTTCACCCACCGCACTGACGGCTAATGACCGTCCAAGCATCCTTGACTCCCCTCGCGTCATCCTTCTATTTCCCACCCCACCCCGAGGCTGCCCTTGTTCTGGTGCCTGTGGGTTTGAGGCTGACCAGTGCTCTCAAGGGAAGGGCAGAGATTGGCACCTTCTGCTTGCTCTAGGGCCCCAAGGCGGAGAGGCCTTCTTGCTGGCGTGTGCCATGGAGGAGGGCCACAGAGGAGGCTGAGGCTTCTGGGATAGGGGGTGTGGTCGGCTGCAGACTCTGGGCCAGGAGCCAAATGTGCTTTTAAGCTGTTGAATGTTTCAAGGGGCAACAAGACCAAACAGACTGTAAACTCAGCTTTCACTGTGTACCCCCAGTCGCTGGCGGGTTCCCCTTCCCAACCGCACCTCAGCATTTGAAGAAGGCCAAGTGTTTACCTAATCCTGCCTTCCCTGTCTGCAGGAGCCTGGCTTTTCCACTGACGTGTTTTTTCCTGGAGTCTGCTCTGAGGCAGGAACGGGCTGTGCTGAGGAGACGCCTTCCTCAGTAGCCAGCTCAAGGAGATCTGGTTTGGCCTTCTCAAACAGGTCTGAGACCCAGCCATCTTCTGTGTGAGCAGAGAGAGAGCTGTGTTCTCGTGGGGAGATATACCAGTGTGGCCCCAGATCCAGGCCCCACTTTAGCTCCGATTTTAAACCTCTGAATCCTGCCGGGGGAACTCTCTTTTTCTTCTGCTCACCTGTCCACCAAGGGCCTCTGTGGCGAGCTATAATAGGCCGAGGCATTCGGCCCAGGCTTGCTGTTGAGTGGGATACAGAGCCAATGGAAAGGGACTTGTGTCACAGGGGAGTGGACTAAGGGGAGAGACCTCTAGAGAGAGCTGACCCCAGCTTGTGGGAATCGGCCAGTGATTGGTGGACAAGCTAAAGAGTTCCTGAGAAGGGGTGCCCCTGTCCAGCTATCAGCTTTGCCTGTGCTTCATATCTGTCATCCTCCCTTGTCGACCTGAAGGTCATATGCATTTCAGAAGTAGCCCCAGTAAGGCATGAGGTGCCCTACCCTCCCTGAGAACAGCTGAGGAAGGCTGATTCTGACTCTGGTTGCAGATAGCTAGGAGCCGGCTTTCCTGAAGCCCATCTGATACCATCTCTGTGCCCTGGTCTCCATCCATTATCATGCTTGCAGTTTAGGTGGGGCAGCCTGGACCAGCTGCTCCTGAGATTTGGCCTGAGTCCCTATTGCTACCCAGGTCAGTGTAGCCATAGCTGTGGTCATGTTGGCCATGCTGTGAGGGACCTAACACAGCAACAAGACCTGCTTTCCCGTATCCCTCTTGTACTGCTCTAGGCCCCTGCATCCTGAGGCACAGACAGGAATATGGAAGCTTCTAGAACTAAACGCTAGGACCTGGGCTCAGTGACTAGAAGGAAAACCTCAAACCCAGGCTCTTAGCTGCCCATCCTGGGCATGGCCAAGTTGGGGCCAAGCAACAAATGGGAGGAGTGCACATCAGTGAGCAAGCAGGGTGTGTACGGGGCCTTGTCCTTGTGGCTTGGGACATGACTCACATTTAGCCAGTTCTGGACTTTTGTATTTCAATCAGTCAAAATGCAGATGCTGCCTGGCCATCTCAGGCTATCACATCTGTGCTCCAGCACACTGATGAGGTCTCAGTATGTGCCTTTGTGACATGTATGTGAGTGCGGGTGTGCATGCATGGTGCACATGAGGAGGTCAGTGGTCAGCCTCAGTTGCTCGCCCTCCCCTTCTGCCTTGCTAGAGATAGGATGTCTTTGCCATTTGCTGTTCCCTGCACTAGACAGCTGATTTGGGTGTAGGGTGTAGGGTTTAGGGTGTAGGGTGTAGGGTGCAGGGTGCAGGGTGCAGGGTGCAGGGTGTAGGGTGTAGGGCGTAGACAGGAGATTTCAGGGATTCTGTCTCTGCCTCTCATCTTGCTGCAGAACACTAGGCTGTGCACCTACTGTGGCTGGCTTTACCTGGATGCAGGGAGCCATTTACCTAGCCACAACATGGCTCCCTCGGAGGCCCCAGGACACTGGCAAGTGGGGATTCAAGACTTCATCTGGTTGTATCTTCAGTCTGACTTCTCCCTGGTACCTCCCGACTCCTGGAAAGACAGAGTTGTTTTGATGAGCCTGTCCCGGAGCTGACAGGCACGGTCACAGGTGGCAGCAAAATGAAGACTGTTTCCTTCCAATCTAGAAGGCTCTGAGTCCGAGGTCAGGTGTGGGCAGGACACACAAGGCTTACACTAAACCTAGTGGTCTCACTTCAAAACCCTCAACTGAGCTCCATCCAAGTCCCTTCCGTGAAGGCTTAGAGCTGAAAAGTAGCTGAAATATAAGCTTCCATTTAGCTTATATCTCTAAAGCATCCCCTTGACAAGGCTTCCCCTGACCCCACCAGAGCACGCACACTTCACTGTAAGGCACTGGGCACTCCTGAGTGGCTTCCAATTCCCCAGCTACCAGGTTTAGGAAGAACTTCATGTTGGGACAGAGGCTGGCCCCAGCGTGTGCTGTGGCTGGCAGCGGGCCACACAGCGTGATTCACCAAGTAAAGCTGTTGGCTGGCAGGCAACCAGATGGAGGTCTCTGCTTCTAGGACCCATTAAATCATGGTCCTGAGGCCCAAAGCTGCAGAGATTCAGCCCTTCATAGCACTTGCCTGGCCTGTGAGGGTGCCAGGCTTGTTCCATGGAAATCGTGAGCAAGCATCTCCCAGGAGACAGGGTTGACCTGATGTTGGAAGTCAGGCTTTGTCCAGTGATATCATGCTGAGCTGGCATGCAGTAGACATTCTGGTTCCCCCGAGACCATTGTGGGCAAGGAGCTCTAGGAAGTTGGACCTCTTTGCCAGGAGACACACAGGGCCAAGATATTGAGGGAGGTGACCAGGGCAGGCAGGACACGTGTAGGGGGACAGAGGGACAGTGTGTCACCTGCAGGAGCGGCATGTGGCCAGGGACCGGTGAGAGCCTAGAAACTGCTATCAAGCTAGTGACAGGTGAGAGCGGCTGAGTGCTGTCTGGGGGCGTGGCCAAGTCCTGTCCTTCAGCTCCCATGGCTGACTGCATGGGCATTGGGAGCATGTTTTCAGAAACACTGATGGACACCTTTGAATCTCTTCGATGCTAACAGGAAGCCTGAAAGCTGTGTCATTTGATTGGCTGTAATCCACCAAGCATTCCTAATTGGGATTGATAGGCAGTGCCACTGCTAGCCACAGGCCCTTTCTTTCCGCTCTTAATGGCAAATATTAACTCGTATTATATATTTGTTCTGGTTAGTTATTTTTTATTTTGTCAACTCAACACAAGCTGAGGACAGCCAGGAAGAGAGAACCTCAAATGAAAAACTTCCTCCATCAGATTGGCCTGTGGGCAAGCCTGTGGGGCGTTTTCTTGAGTGATGGTTGATGTGAGATGGTCCACCCTAGATGGGTGGTCCTGCATTCATTAAGAAAGAAGGCTGAGCAAGCCGTGAGGAACAAGCTAGTGAGCAGTGTTCCTCTCCGTGATCTCTGCTTTAATTCCTACCTCTAGGTTCCTGCCTTGTGTTTCTACCCGGACTTCCCTTGGTGATGGACTGTGACTGGGACTTGTGAGCCAAATAAACCCTTTCCTCCCCAAATTTCTTTGTGTCAAAATGTTTTATCACAGCAATAGGAAGCAAACTGGGACAACATTACATTTTACAGCAAAGATACATATTCTCTCTCTCTCTCTCTCTCTCTCTCTCTCTCAGACACACACACACACACACACACACACACACACACACACACACACACACACATACACACACACACACACACACACACACGTTCACACACACTATAGAATTATTAAGAGGCTGCAGAATTGATAATGGTTATCCTATGAGGACTGGGTTTGGCCATACTCATAGCCCTGGCTCAAGTCAATATGTAGCCTTCTTCAGATAGCCTCACCCGCACCACTAGGCTCAATACCGTGCTGATGGGTTAGGAGGCCACAGCCAAGCTCTGAACCGTGTCCTCCATCCTGCGTTCCTGTATCTCAGAGGCAGAATCCAATTTTTCAGTTGTGTAAATTGGAAAGCCTAGGGGCTGCATTTTTCTCCCTGGAGACCCGCAGTCATTCACCTATGTCCACAGGCATAGAGGCGAGTTTGAAACACTGGATGGATGAAAGAAGGAGGAGTCCAAGCTGTGTGCTCTCCTGCATGCTTGCCTGCTGCCGTCAGGGGGATGGTCCCCCTTCACCAGGGATTGAGGGCCACTTGGCATCATTATGGTCATGATTGGAGACTGGTGGTGGTATACTGGCAGGTGTGGATGGTAATGGGGTGATGGTGGTCTTGGTGGTAGAAATGGCGAGTATTGTGATTGTGGTAGCCGTGATAGTATTCTACATGGTGGTATGGGGTTGGTAGTGCTGATGATAGTGAATGTGGTAGTGATGATGGCAGTGGTGAGCCTGGTGATGGTGGTCTTCGTGGTGGTGATGGTGATCTTAGTGGTGGTGGTGGTGATGGTCCTTGTGATGGTGATCTTGGTAGTGTTAATGGTGGTGGTGGTGATCCTGATGATGGTTGTCTTGGTGGTGGTGATGGTGGCTTAGTGGTAGTAGTGGTGGTGGTGGTGAGGATGGTGATCATCCATCTCTGTCTCTAGGGCCCAGCTCTGTGATATTTCCCAAATGATGCCTTTATACCATGCACCCTTGATAGGCTCCAGAGAAAGACAACAACCTTTGGCATAGACTTGAAGCTGATTCCTTCATTCTCTTGTGATCCCAGCGCAGCCCACTCTACACAGCCACACTGAAAACCATGAAGCATTGCTTTCAGGTCCCCTTCCCCTGGCTTAGATACTTTTTATTTCCATCCCGTGTAGCCCATGAGCAATAATGCCAATGCCAGATTTTAAATGTGACTGGTGAGGCCCCTGAAAGCCAGAATGTATGCCCTGTCTACAGGGAACTTCTGAGGACAACATAGAGCGTCACCCAACTGTTCTGCTCTAGGTCTGTGGAAGTCACCCTGGCCTGCTGACTGGGTGTGTCCTGAACCTGTGGGTACCTGGCATGTGCCGGTGTGGCCTGGCTCTGCAATCCTTCACTGCTGTTGGAAACATGTCATGCTCTGCTCCAGTTGAGGAAGTTGGGCTGAGCCGTTCCCTGGCAACCGCTGAGCTCAGTCCTGTTTCCATCCTCATGGATAGGAAGTGTGGCCTGATGTGGTTTGGGACAGTGCCTAAGATCACATAGTGTCATTCAGCTGGGAAGCCAGGGGAGCTGGGCAGTGCTGGCCTCTGGTTCCACTCCTCCACCTGTGACAGCAATCAAGGCAGTCCTGGGAATGAGTCCAGGCCACATGTGCCTAGGTGTGTTTTGTATGGGCGATGGAGAAGTCTACCCTAACCAGCTCTGGGGCATGGTTCTGGGAATGGCTTATGGCCAGGGAGTGTGGCAGTGAGGTCTCAAGATTCACTTGGCCGGTACACTCGGGGCTACCTCTTCTGCAGCCCGGAAGAAGAAGGGCTCATTTTCTCAGCTTATTTGCACATGTCCATTTGTAGGTGTGAGGTAGTCTGGGTAAAATTTGATGGTGAAATTGGCAAGGCAAGCAGAGATCTGTGGGCATCCCTGCAGAGCACATTTGGATTTGGAGAGGGCTAGGTGTAACTGTCTTAGTGTAAGGGCTGCTGTGCCTCAGGGAGGAGAAAGAATGGAAAGGAAGAGGGACGCTGCAAAGCTCTGTGCTGTATGTGAGTCCACTGCATAGCCTCCAGGGTTGCAGACTCTCCCAACAAAAGCTTTGCAATTTCCTCGGCCCAATGCAGCTTGGCTGAAACCTCATTATCGGCCGAGACAGAACTGACTCGCTCAGCAAAATGCTTTGGGCTCCATGAACGCCAAGGACAGCATGATCTCAACTGTGTCCAAATGGAGATGGACCTGTCCTCCGCAGAAAAATGGGCCGCTCACTCGATGCTGCCAATATGGCTGCATGGTCAGCACAGCGCACTGGAACGACAGCGATGACCAACAGGCACTGGGGCTAGAATCTTGGAGAGGCTCAGTAGGGGCTCAGAAAGTAAGCTTGTACACAGAAGGGGGAAGGGCGGGCAAAGTCCGTCATGAGTTTCCTCAGGTGATTTAGGGTTGTCATAGGCAGGCTGTGTGGGGCTGCCAGTTCCGGGCTGTGACATTCGAAATGAAATGAAGTGATGGCCGGACTTGGCCTGGGCCCTGTGGGTACAAGAGTGGGTTGGCTGGCTTCTTGCCCTGTATAGCCTGTGTGAATCTGCAGTGAGAGGGTGTCCTCTGTGGGGTGTGCACTGCTCCGAGTGAGCAGCTCTAGGGAGCTGGGAGGACTGCAGGAAACCTTCTTGCCAGGTGGCGTGGGACAGTGGTCTCATTTCTCCCTGTTCACACATCTGTGTCGTGTAGGAAACAAAAAGATGAAAGAAGCCATTCATCCTCTCTTGGACGTGCAAGGAAAGAGTATGGTCAGGCCTGGGGAAAATGGCACCTTTGCTGAAACACTGAGTAGCCTTGAGAGAATTGGTGGACAACACTCGACCTTGGGTGAGGCGGCTCAGTCAGGGATCTCTGTTCCCAGTGTGAGCTCATGTGGGGGATGGAGAGGGGTCTCGGTTCAGCTTGTGAGCTGCAGTTGAGGGGGAGAAATAGTGTCCTGGACACTCAGGTACCACCTCAGTGCTCTCTGAGGGCCAGCTGCTTACTCGATAGTAGGACCCTCCTATGACACACACATGTCATGCCTGTGTACATGTACATATGCAAGTCTGTACTTAGCTATAGTAATACCTGCACATTCACGTGTGTACACAAAATCCATGCTTTATACCTATGAACACACCAGGCTACTTGAGACCTTGCTATTAGACCAGCAGACCCATGACTGCAGCAGGGTGGGGGAGATGGAGTACGGGTAATGGGGTTGGGGGTAATGGGGGTGATGGGGTGGGGGTGATGGGGGTGGGGGTGATGGGGTAGGGATGATGGGGTTGGGGGTAATGGGGGTGATGGGGTAGGGATAATGGGGTTGGGGGTAATGGGGGTGATAGGGGTGGGGGTGATGGGGGTGGGGGTGATGGAGTAGGGATGATGGGGTTGGGGGTAATGGGGGTGATGGGGTAGGGATAATGGGGGTGGGGGTGATGGAGGTGATAGGGGTGGGGGTGATGGGGTAGGGATAATGAGGGTGGGGGTGATGGAGGTGAAGGTGATGGGGGGTAGGGGTGATGGGGGAGGCCTTGTGGTACACTTGGGAAAACAGACCCTGGACTCCTGCACCAGAGACTTCTCCCTGGCAGTGCAGGAAGGCTGGGTTGGTATGTTACACTGTACCACCCAACAGGTGCATGGCCTCTGCTTCTTAAGACAGAGTTATACTCATGGAGAAAGGGGTGTGGGAGGATTTTGTATCAGGATGGAAACAGGAGAAGGAGCAAGTCTGAAGAAGCTGAGGTGATGTCGGTTAGCTCTGCCATCTCTCTCTCCCTCTCTCTCCCTCCCCTCCCCCCTCTGTGTGTGTGCGAGTGCACATACATGCTGAGGACACTTAGCAATAAGACATGATATTAAAAGAACCTCAGTGAGAGGCTGGATGGCCAGTGAGTCTACACAGGGGTAGAGAGCCTGGCTCTCTAGAGAGAACCTATGTATGGCCCAATCCCAAATTTCAGCCAGTTGTTCATGGGTACCTGCAGCCAGAGCTCACCTCTGGGAGGGCAGCTGGCACTGACATCCTTATAGCAACCCAGTGCCTCTAGGTGCTGCCCATGAGCAATTCCAACTTACTGCCTATGCCAAGAAGCCAGGAGTGTCCTGGACTGCAGGCCTGAGACCTACCCGTGTGCTCTTGAGTAGTGGGGGGTGTGGGGGTGTTATAAGGATAGCTTGGGGTTCTTGCTTCCTGCCTATATCCCTGCAGGATACTGCTGGGTCTTGATATGGCCCTGAGGCCAGCTACCAGCCCCCAGCCCTGCATGTTTAGAGCCTGTGTTTCTTCCTTTTCCATGACGTAACGAGGACGTTGTGAGAATTCAGGGCTGTTGCACAGAGCCTGAATTTCTTCCAGAAAGCTTTGTCAGGATGTTCTCAATATAAGACTCTGGCAACTGTTTGTTTTAAGATTATTTTATTTTATTTTATTTTATTTTATTTTATTTTATATGTATGAGTGTTTTTGCCTGCATATGTATATGCACTTTATGCCCATGGAGGCAAGAAGAGTAGGATTTTTTTGGAACTGGAGATATAGGTGGCTGTGAACCACCATGTGGTAGAAATTGAACCGAGATCCTCTGTGAAAGCTCTAAGTTCTCTTAATGGGATGAGCCATCTCTTTAGCCTTGGGCTTGATTTTAACAAGTAGTTTGTGTCCACCTGGGGGGCTTCCAGGGTTCTACTGGGGGCTTACAGGCCACAGATGATGGCCTCCAGAAAGTTTGCTGGGGCTGCATCTGGAGTGAACATGGCAGCCCCAGGAGGCTGAACCTCTAACAAGGGTCCTCAAAGCCTCCTGCAGATCTGGCTCATCCACAGGGGAGCAAGGCCACTGGGGACATCCTACAAGGTCTTAAGATTGTCCTGCACAGCTGCCCCCTGCTGGGACTCCCTGCAGTGGGTGCCTGGACTCCAAGAGAGGCAGATGTATCAGATTCACTCTAGAAGCATTCCTGAGCTCCAGAGGGGTCTGGGGGAGTCCTCTGGGATGCTTTAGAAGTTGCAGGGGCAGAACTTGTTCTATCCACTTCTACCCCAGCCTCTTGAGACTTCTAGAGTCTTTGGACATGGGTTTCTGGACAGGACACTTGTGTTCTTGGGTACAAGACTGCTGCCTGCCCGCCATCCATTGTAGCTCTGCCTATCTATCTGTCTATCTATCTATCTATCTATCTATCTATCTATCTATCTATCTATCTATCTATCTGAGACAGGTTCTCCTGTAGATCAGGCTGGCCTTGAACTCCTAATTTTCCTGCTAGTGCTGAGATATAAGCTACCTCAAACCCAGGGCTTTGCACTTGCTAGACAAGCATTCGACTAACCAGTCATCATTCCACTTTCACTAGGTTGGCAATGGTTCCAGGGACCTGGGAATGCCTTAGCACAGTGCTCTGCATTCTGCATTGCACTCTAACAGGACTGAGACCATGTGATAGCTCCCAGTCAAAGGTAGCCCAGGATGGAGGTAGGGTCTTCTCAGAGCCAGACTGGGTTTTCAGCCTTCCTCTTGGTTCAGCTTCTCCTCCCACTTCTCACAAGGTCTAGAAGGAGTCTATGATGATGTCATGGCACCCTTACCCTGTCCTCCCACCCCCACACTGTGGCACACACACTGGGGTACAGAAACAGGTACAGGGTAGAGCTACTGCCTACCATCTTGTCCTCCTGTCCTTCAGAGAGCTCCTTGTCCCTTGGTAGACTTGCTGGGCGCTGGGCATTCAAGGCCCTTCTCCCCTCTCCTCATGAGCAGTGAAGAGAAGCTGGATGGGCTAGAGGCCCCGTGGGCCAAGACAGGTATAGCATTTACCCAACTCCCTGTAGGACTTGGGGATGGATGAGTTGGAAAGGCAGGGACTCCTTGCCCAGCCACATCCAGGCTGAGAACCTTGGTGGTCTGAAGCCAGCTTCGCCTGGGTTCTGGAGCAGGCACATAGGGACATGGAGCTCTGGGCCAGTTCCTGGAGCCCTTTACCCAATCATGGAATGAGTTGTCACGTGGTGTGCACCAACACTCAGCAACAGCGAGCCACCTTACTCCAAGCCTGCTCTCTGGACAGCTGTGATGGATTGCAGAGATGTGCTAGACCTGGTTCCTGGAGAGACAGAGCCTGTAAGGGGCAGTGATCACCAACATTCCAGCTGCTAGATCCCAAAGGCTCCCAGTGCTACACTGCCTCCCGAAGGCATCTCTTCCTCCCATCAAGTGTGTTTATTTACATGTCAAGCTATGGACTTAAAGAGAAGGTATTTTATTTGAACTGGATGACATTTGAGCTACGGGTCGTGTTGCTTAATGAAGATGCATGGTTTTCATGCACCATTCTGCCACAAGGCTCTCATCTGTGGGAGTTTAGAACACAAGCCTCCGGGACAAGTATTGGAGGGAGGGAGTCAGAGCAGTGGACACCTCTGCTGGCCTCAGAGAAGGTATGGAGGAGTGATAGGAGGGAGGCATCTAGATTGGATGTCAGTAGGGAAAGGTACTATGTAAGCTACTGAGAGAGGATCACTGGGGCCCTGTTTCCCCCATTCTCTTGTCCCCCACCTCCCTGTTCCCTCTGCCTCCATTTGCAGGCTGCAGACAGCCTCAAGCAGCAGCGGGTAGTTTTGTGCATGTTTTCTCTGTTCCCCCATCCCACTGTGATGGACTGAAGCCTAGGGCTAGTCTAAGAAAGGAAGGCATATCCTCTGGTCCCCAAGGGTCCAGAGTGAGCAAGACTACCCTTCTCCCAGCTGCCTCTTGCACAACTGTTTTTCTCATCTTATGGAAGGGGCCTGGCTCCAGTGCATAGTAGTACTGTGGTGGTGTGGAATGCTGGCGTACCGATTCTGATTGCTGCAGGCACTATCCTGCTTGCTGGTGGAAAGAACCCTTTTCTGTCTGCAGTCTGGATAGGAGTTTGCCTGCTGAGGTGGGGTCAGGTGTGGTGGATCAGCTGGGGGTCATGGGTACTGGGCTCATGAGTTACCTCTGAAACCCAATGTTAGTTTCAACTGTCAGCTTGACCCAGCCTAAAGTCACCCGAGAAGGGAGTCTCAGTTGAGAGACTGCTCAGATCGGATTGGCCTATGAGCATGTGTGTGAGGCTTGTTCTTGATTGATTATTATTTGACAGAGTCTAGCCCAGGTTGGGTTGCTTTATTCTTTAGGTACGTTGTCCTGGACTATGGAAGAGAGCTAGCTGAGCTGGGCGGGGGTGTACTTCTTTAAGCTCAGCACTCGGGAGGCAGAGGCAGGCAGATCTCTGAGATTG